>NC_140778.1:114504998-114512498 GCF_044657685.1 Stegodyphus dumicola
TTGAGAAAGCTGAAATACGATAAGATTTGAAATATGACACCCGAAATTTTTTGTGATTACAATACTTCCTTTACTTCGTAAGAGATAATAAAAAAAAGCTTGTGTATATTAAAATTATTGATTGAAATAAAACTTGAATTTGACTAAAAAGAAATTTAAGAATGCATTTTCTAAAGCCCGTCTGTGTTTAATTTGATATACTCGTTGTGAGAAAATAAAGTTATGAAAAGTTTGACTTCCCGTACCAGAAAAATGGATCAGGATATTGAATTTAAAACATTTGCAATTTTTGATGTCTTTTTCAACTTGCTTTGAAGGATCGGTTAATTGAGTTGGAATAACTTGAAGCAAAAGTTTAAATGAGGTGCAGCAAAAAATGAGTATAATTTAACAGGCCGTACAAGGAAGCCATATGGTGTCCTTATTAGAATTTTTTTTTTATTCTGTTTCTGATAGAAAGACTGAAGATATATAATGCATCACGTATATAATCTTTTTATGTTAGTTGTGGAATTTAATTATGAGAGCATGTATTATACTTGTATGTTAGACAAAAAACTTAATTATTTAAATTTTTTTATCATAATAGTGTTACGGTTTTTGTATTTAGTTGCTATTTTTAGTAGAATTGTAATTAAAGTTGTTTCATTTCTCCGTGCAATGCAGCACATGACGAGTTTTAAGAGAACGCTGCGCCGAAAAAGTAAAAATGCAGGAGCACGCGCATTTAATAATAGATACCTCGTAATTGTACTCTTTTGCTTTCCGGAAACCTGGAGAAAACACCAGAATGTTCTCGTGCATGATTAAAAAGCTTATAAAAGCCGAAGAAAAACATCTCAGTTCAGTTGTTTACTAAGTTTTTGTTATTGATTTCAGCAAGTTGAATTCGAGATGAGATGGGATGAGCTTTCTCTGAGCTCGAATTGTGTTCTATTTAACTTTTTAGTAGTTTAAAATGATAACTGTGTGATACTGTGATATTGTACGAATATCTGCGAGGAAAAATTTCAGCATTTTGTTTTATTTCTTGTGATAAGAATAAATTTATTAACTTTTTATCAGACCTCTGCTTTCAGTCTATTACGAACCTGTTCGCACGCAACAATATATAAAAAGCAAGATTATAAATATTCAAGTGAGGAGTTTCCTACCAGAGGGGAATTCCTCCCAGAGGGGATTTTACAGTTTCACGGGAGGGGGAATGTGGTGAACCTTTTGTTTAGCTGTTAAATAATTAGCTTAAGTTCATGAATATGAAAAAGTACTTAAATTGAAGTTTGGGTATTTATCAATGGTTTCAACAATTTTGTTGTTTATTCTATAACACCTGTAGAGACATTAGGTATTTTTTGGAAGCAGGAGAAATGAAGAATTAGCAACGCCTTCGCCGGGAATGAAACCGCGGAGCTCTGAAATTCGCGCCCAGCGTGCAGACCACCACACCACGAAGGCATGCCAAGAAGGCGTCAATGTAAAATTCCTATCTTTGAGTTACAGCTAAAGTTGAGGGGCCTCAAGAACTAGTAAGCGAATAACCGCTTTAGTTCAGTAGAGAGAACAGATACTCGAGAAGGGTTAAATACCCTTTATTATTCCAAATAAAGTTTATCAGTCGATTCCTTCTTGGGGTTTACAATAAAGCCTCAACTCGGGCTTGAGCTCAGGAGACTAAGGAATAAAGCTTAACTAAGTTAAAAATATATAGCCGAAGCTATCAAAATTCTAACAGAGTTGCACCCTTAACGCTAACTAACGGCGAAGCTATCAATTCGATTTCTTCTTGGGGTTTACAATAAAGCCTCCACTCGGGCTTGAACTCAGGAAACTAAGGAATAAAGCTTAACTAAGTTAAAAATATATAGCCGAAGCTATCAAAATTCTAACAGAGTTGGACCCTTAACGCTAACTAACGCCGAAGCTATGAATTCGATTCCTTCTTGGGGTTTACAATAAAGCTTCCACTCGTGCTTGAACTCAAACTAAGGAATAAAGCTTAACTAAGTTAAAAAGATATATCAGAAACTATCAAAATTCTAACAGAGTTGGACCCTTTACGCTAACTAACGGCGAAGCTATCAAGGACCTAAAGTAAGGCCGATCGTAAAAATGGCTTTAGAGAGAGTATAGCCGAAAGTCTAACGGGCGCTACATAGAACTCTGGCTCTCTAGCGAAGTCAGTAGAACTTCTCGGTTAAACACCCTTTCTCTTCTTCATTTGCATTTGACTGTGATTCTGAAAATACGTTCTAGCCGTAAGTTGTAAGCAGAAATTCAGAAAGGACAGGAAAGTAACTTTAACTGAAAATTAACTGTTAGAGAAATTAAGATAAACCTTACAAAATAATTAAAAAACAATCTAAATCTAAATAAATGTCTATATGTGTTTATCAAGTTATTGAAAGACGTAGGAAATAATATTCTAGCAATGGTGAAAGTAGTGCATGGAGTAAGAAAGGTTGAGAATGATTGTTCTATGCGTAATATAAATAGCAGAATAACAGAAATAAAGTTTAAAGCATGCGTTGAAAAGATTTTGAACGTAATTAAGTTATTATTGAAGTTTGTAAAAGGCCAACTTCTTCTCATATCCCGAAAAAAAGGGAATTTTTTTAATCTTTATTTCTGTTTCCTTTATCGATGCTGTTTATCTGTTCTTTTTGGTTTGCTTCGTTTTCCTTTTTTCCCTCCTTTCTCAACTACGTATTATGATTTCACAGAATTCAAAGGTTTTTTAGAGTTGGAAAAATCTCTTTCTCCAAGTTTCTTCAAAAAACATCTTTTTTTTTTTTTTTTTTTTTTTTTTTTTTTTAAATTTTCCCTCTCCTTTCTGCAGGTTATTTCAAAACCAAAGGGATAAGAACCTATTAAAGACTAGAAAAAAAAAATTCTAAGCTCCTAATCGTTTAGTAAGAAATTTTGAAAATGCTTTTTCTGAACTTGCTAAATGTTAGCGAAGAAGCGAAGGGGTTTATGAAAGAAAAACACAATCGCAATTTTTATCCTATTCATATAAAAACTAACATACACTAAATATTATGACATTTATAAAACTTACTGAGGCTATAAGGTATTTTCTCCCCCTTTCTGCATGCCCTCGTGATATAACGGTAGCACACTCGGCGCGTATTGGACAGGTTTAGGTTCGAGTCTCGGAGAGTGCACTTGTCATTTCTTACGTTTTCTGCTTAAAAAAACCCTAACGATTTTACAGTGGTGCTCGAACTGAAAGGGTAGCGGATGATGATTCTTAACCACCAAGATTTGGCGATTGGGTCACCTAATTCCCAGTTGTCCTTTAAAAGGGGAGTATATAAGGTATTTTCTTCCTCCTTTCTGCATGCCTTCGTGGTGTAACGGTAACACATTCGGCGCGTTGGGCATTTCACATTTTACACGTCTCCTACTTCAAAATAACCTAATGATTCTACAAGGCCTCTTTTTAAAGTTTAGAACAGGGGTACTCATCCGGCGGTACGCAAGAGAAAAGTAGGTGGTACGCAAAGAAGGAAGGTTTTTTTTACCTATTAAATTAAAAATTAAAACCCCAACATCTTGATCGAGTTTTTTCTCTAACACTCGCAAATTTATGTGAGCTTATCTTTGTTCAACTTTGGTGGTGGTAGTAGTACTTTGTAGTGGTGGAACTAAAGGTTTTCAAATTTTGTTTAGATGATACGCGTTAGTCAATAGGTTGAAATCCGCTGGTTTAGAGTATCTCTCCTGCAAAATTCCGAATAACGGAATAGTAAATTACTTAAATAAAAGTGAACGCATTATACTATAGATCAGAATAGATCAGAATGAAAACAATAACAAAGCCACTTTGGTTGAAGAATTACACCGTAAAATACAGAAAACTTAAACGAAATCTTTGTTTTAGATTAATAATGACTAAATTATGATAAGGAGCTTCAGAGACATAAAGCATTCAAAAACGTTGGCTTAAAAATTGACGTAAGTCAGGAACTTTCAGTAAATTCTGAAATAAGCGCGTGATGAATATTCAACGAGTTTCAACCTTGGATGAACTTCCTTCAAAGCGGAGAACAGCTGCGTTGAGCAGTTTTGTGGTCGGATGAATAATTATACTTTACTGAAGAATTGAATAGTGAGGAACATGAGACGAAAGCACAAAGTTCTAGACCATGACATCAAATTAAGGTAGTCACTAGGGGATATTATTTTCGGAGCTGTCACCAAATTAAATTTTAAGCCACTCAACTTTCATTATTAAGCGTCCAGAATTACTAAATGCAATGGTTCCTGTCCTGGTGCTATTTGCAAAACAAACATCGCGTTTGATATGAGCTTAAAATATTTTTTGGATATTTAGCTTGTTCGTGCTAACAGCTGAATTTGATCTTGAGTTGCCATGCATTGTTCGGAAATAACAAACATCAAATGAATATAGTTAAAAGATTAAAATGATTAAATTATTCTTCAGTAGTGTTAGTAATGAGAGAACTTAGGCTGCTACGGCAAAATTTAGATATCACGGTTATTTCCGATGTCGATTGTGTTCTTAAAACATCTTTCAACCTAAGAGTCATTGCACTTGCTGTTGCTAACATTTTACGGAATTTAGTATATGCTGAGACACAAGGCAATATGCAAGAAACTTTATACCCCACAAATTGTTACTTATGTAAATATTTAAGAAAAAAATCGTGTTTAGTCGCATGATGAATCTTCCATAGATAAGGTTTATTTAAATGATATATAGATAATGTTTATTTATTCCACAGATATTTTATATAAATATACACATAATTTTTCTAACGCAGGTATTTTGAGACAAAATCAGGCTTTTTCTAAAATGACATAACGATTTTTTTCCGTTATTTTCTTCTACTATTCACATTATGCCTAATTTGGTGAGAAACTTACCGAGAAATTTAAAAATTAATTTTGGTGTACTTTTTTTCAGTTTGCGCCAACAATAACTCATTTGGAGAAATTCTTAATTTATGGTAACCTATTTTCCTTCCCTTTTCGCTCTTTAGATGCACTTTGCATTGTGTTCTGTTTAACTTTCTTGGTAGTTTGAAGTGTAATTACTGATTGTACTCTGTGATATTGTGAAATGCAATTACTGATTGTACTCTGTGATATTGTGAAATGCAATTACTGATTGTACTCTGTAATATTGTGAAGTGTAATTACTGATCGTACTCTGTAATATTGTGAAGTGTAATTACTGATCGTACTCTGTGATATTGTGAAGTGTAATTACTGATCGTACTCTGTGATATTGTGAAGAACTGTACGAGTATTTGTTGTGGAAAGTTCCAGAGCTGTGAAGCGTTCTTTTGATAAAATAATTACATCAGTCTAACATTCTTCTGAATTCATTTAATCTATTACGAACCCATACTCCTGCAACATACCTAAAGGGAGGGATGCCGTCGTGGAGCACTAAGGAAACGGATTCCTATTCATATTGACAACGAAAATCACCAATGTCATCTGCTCCTTCTTGTGGGCTCGAATTCGTGTGTAAAAAACAATATTTAGCAGTGTTAACCAACAGAATTATTATTACCAACAGTCTTAACCAACTTCGCTTTATCTCACGCCTCTCCCTACTACTCAGAAGACCAGCTCGGCCGCTGGTCATTTGAGTAGTAGGAAGAGGCGTGAGATAAAGCGAAGATTAAAATATAGGTGTTAGATACAGAATAGTGAATTTATGGTTTTGCTTTACTTCTATTGGTGATAAAAGTTTTTGTTTAAAAATGTTAGTATTATTATTGACTAAACGACTTCAGTTTCGGTTTTGTTATTATGAAATAATACGTTAGGATTGTTATATAAGAATTACAACTAGAAAAGCGAAATAAAAAAATTAAAGAAGAAGGTTTAAAGGGTCTATTACAAATTAAAATTAGAATTTTATCTTAATTATTTCTTACCTTAAATACATATAGAATAAAACTCTCCAGTTATTTGTTTTATTATTTTGCAATGGTGTAATAAACAGTTATAAGAACTACATGTCATCGAACATATTCTCCGGAAAAAAGAATTAAATTTTGAAGACTTTATTCCTTTTTTTGATAAAGAAACTTTACAATCCCGTGTATAATTCGTAATTCTAACAATCATTTCATTTGGAAACAAACTATTGCCAAAATGCAGAGCTCAGATTTTTAATTCAATTTTTACTTCCAGTGAGAAAAGAAAGTAGACAGAATTTGACACAGAGAGATATATTATTAGCATTATAAAGCTAATTATACATTAAATTATATCATGTCTACAACTTATGTCTTTAACACGGCTCACTCTATTCCTAGTTAATCAATATCGACTCGTTTTCCAACTTTCATACTGTATCTAACTGACGGAAACTGTCGGGAGCATTTTCACATAACAATTCTCGAAGGCGAAACCTTACTGAACTGAGCGCCCAGATATTTTAGGCAGATATACATTATTGAGTTTCGGCTGTAAATCAGACTGAGGACTTACGCACATCCATAATGGAAATAGTTAATAATACATCCTCTAGAATTTTGCCCTTTGTGATATTTGTGATACCTTTTAGAGTAATACTGGAATTAACTAATAATAAAACTGGTAGAAATTTTGATATTAGCTGTTTTCTCTGTTCATTAGAAAGCTCATCTACAAATTACTTAGAAATTCTGGCAGAGTAATAAACAAAAACAAACAAACAAACAAACAAAATATTGTTTTGTAAGTTAAACCAGTCTTAATGCAAATATTTAGAAAGTCCTCCACGAAGGCATCCCTCCTCTTACGCAGATAGCCCTCGTGTCCTTTGCCATAATTAAATACACCAACACCAACACCTTAATGCAAATATTCATTAATGGAATAGTTGACGTCCAAAATCCTAAATTATAGTATTTTTTTGAGTTAGTTTTAATGTACGATCTTAATATATTTTTGCTATTTTGCTTGCGTTTATCATATAATGCTATATCACCATATACCTAGATGATACATTTATGCAGAGAGAGGATTTAACGAGGTAGTATACCCAATCCTTATGGATCTTAAAATTGGCTAAAATTCAACTTTGGATAAGTGTTATTTATATAAGGAAGAGTTCTATATATTTCGATGAAATTTACATCTTTTCAACAGTTTATACACATATACCGTATTTGACGGCATATAAGACGCACCCTTATTTAGACGGCCACACACAAGGGAAAAAAGTTTCAATGGCGTGGTTTCTTTTAGTTCTCACGTTTCGTAAAAGCCAAATAAACAATTATTGAATGCAATTACCTTTACGTATAAGACTGCGTCCTTCACGTATAAGACGCAGGTAACTTTTTTGAGACCAAATTTAGGAAAAAAAGTGCGTCTTATATGCCGTCAAGTATATAAGATAATTAATTGATGCATGTAACAGTAAAAAATTTGAATTCTATACACTTTGCTGAAATTTACCTCTTTTCAAGAGTTTATATACGTTTATATATACTATATATGTAATGATAGCACAATTTTGGAAGCACTGAT